>NW_019211455.1:50952042-50977814 GCF_002443255.2 Varroa destructor | reverse complement strand
TATATTTCGTATTTTTCACGTAAGCGTTCGAATACGTTTGGTGAACATGTTTTAACAGTCTTAACCGGTGAAAGAATATGTTGCCAAAATCTTCACCAGTAACATCTAGCACTAGACATGTGTCCCTTTGTTCGCTCAGCGTAAGTTATTTCTGTGCGTATATACGCTAAGACGCTCATAAATTACGTAACACTACTAGTCATCCGCAATACGGATATGTACGTTGATGATACACAGTTTACCAGGCTTTTGTGTAGGGTACGTTTTTCCGCAAATGGCGCACATCAGAATCCATGCAGTCAGCAGCCGGTTGTTCTTTCGACGTTTTTACAAACTGATTTGAATCAAGAATCAGCTGTACACGGCGAAAGATATCGACGCGTTGGTCTATCGGGAGAAATAATAAGCACGATAACACTAGCGCAGACCAGAGCGTCGCTGGCACCAGACGCTGACGATGGCGAAATGCACGTTCTAACGCGAAGTCCTAAGCATCGGCGCAGCACTGACTGACGTATGCTCTTAATATTATCACCACCGTCATCAAAACCCCCGTTAGGCAGTTGAATCATTGGTGGTTGCTAACGAAAAGCCAGATGGCGAAATACAATATCGCCGTTAGGCTGAGTTTACCGTGCAGAGGTGGAACATTGGCACACCCCATTCGGGCGTTGGCGCCGCTGCTGCCAACATTTTTCGAACTCTGAACGGATCCCGACAGCGTACGCAGCAGCGTTACGCATTACAGAATCTATTAATAGCACAAGTCTCTCGACAAGAGCAGCTTATAGTACCGATACGGAGGCCTTCGGTCGTACAGCGCGGAGTTTAATACGATGCTAACGAGACGACGATGGTATATGGGAGCCGAAACCACGTAAGTTAGGTTGCCTTTTAAGGGTCTTTGTTAGCGGTCGCGTAACACATTTGCACACGTTTCGCACATGAACGTACATGCAAAATATATCTACACCCTCTGATCTGGCTCGGTCTACTAGACAAACGGGTCATCTGAAGCACACGATTCAAAGCACTGCTTCTGGCAGCACCTGGTAGCGAATAAAACACCTGTACAATATGATTACAGTTTCTCCAAGGTAGATATAGCACAACTATCCAAGAAAATAACGATCTGCTCTGCAAAATTCTATGAACGCCGTTTATCCAAGCGATTTAAACAAACAAATCGCCTGTCTATACTTGGCCACTGTACACTTTACAAGTTTTTGTGTCTTACGTCATTCAGCATTTGCTACTGGCGAAACGTATGCTTTTTCAGTGTATTTCAATTACGATCATTGTTATCGTGTAATTCATGAAGTAACTCATGTTTTGTTTACATCTAATTTACGTGACGGCATCAAGCGAGGTAAGCGGGGCGTAACGAAAGTGTCGATTTCTACAAGGCTGTAGCACAAAACTGACGCGCGCCGCAGAACACTGCCGTAATTTTTCTTTGTTTCTGATGAACGTTAAAGATGACGCTGTGTCACTAGTCCGTAACAATAAACGAATCCACTCTATACGATTGATGAAATCGCTTATAACCATATTTTACTCTACCTATGGAGGTAAACACATACGTCCATATTGCCTTCATGATAGGCTATCTTCGCACCTTCTGTTCACGATTGCTTTGCATGATTATCTGCAGCTATACAGACCCACTAATATAACAACAGAAAACTTAACGAAAACCGTAGTGCTAAGTGGCAATGGCTGACAACTTTGCTTCCCGTTAAACAAAAGCTATTTTTTATAATTAACTTTTTCGTAATCTTTTTTCAGTTAAGTTTGTTGAAATACACGACATACTATTCTACATGCTGCTGGTACTTGATCGTTTCATCGATAATTGCGTTTAAATAAAATTATGAATGCTGACAGATAGGACAGGACGATGACAGGAAAGATGAAACGGCTGAGAACAATGTAACTTATCTAAATATCAATGTCAACTATGACTGATGCCATAGCAAAAAACAAGCTACGATGTCAACCAGACTAAGCTTTGTCATCCAAATCCGCGTAAAAGCAGTTCCAAAAGATGAAGAAATTTCCATACCACTAGTAACAACGTTTCACTAATTTGATCAGGTTAATCCTGAACACAGGTACACCGCTATTACGGGTAGATCTTTTCGACAATACAGACACGGAACGAATCGGTTCCGCCGTAGATGCGGATCCGCCGGACGTCGTCCATAAATACTGAAAAATTAAAAAAAAAAACACGAAAATTGACATATTCGTCAGGTTGAACAGCCCGTATAGATGTCACCCTGTGTTGATAACGTTTATCTACGAATCGCAAATGGCAAAATAATATACTACTTAAAAAGTAATAACAGTGGGGTCTGAAATCAATAACGAGATGGCACAGGAGCCAGCAAGCGTCTGCGACAATTCCAGTTTAATTTTTTTTCCATTTGTCCCTATCGAACGATTTCTAGCTATTTAGATGAGCCACGGTCAGTAACGGTAATAGCCATCAACTTGTAATATTACAGATTGAACTATCTATGTTTCTCTTACTTCTGTCACAGTGTTAAAGTGACGGAGAGAAAAAAAACATCGGGGAAAATTGTATTTTATCAAGCACGCGCTATAATTTATTCATTGAAAATGTGTAGTCTATTGACATGGATGGGCTGTTGCGTTTCGGCTTAATCGACCTATCGATTGCTTCCATAAATATACACAGACACAAATAACATTGGGTATAATTCTAGAATCGACAAGTACGGTGCACCCAGTAGATTGACCTATAGTATTTGTTACTCGTATTTAAGCGAGGGTTTATACGCTAACTTGAACAATGTTTAAATATCGTCATCCAAAAGAAGAACTGCTGAAGATTTCCGTATTTCGGATTGCCTAAATCTCGTCAAAATAACGTTTAAACTTAATCTTAAATAATAAGAGAGACCTAACTAGATATAAAGCAATCGCGTTAATAAACATTTAGAATTTCCGGTGGAGTCGGATTATTGTAGCTACCTAATTTTCCCCCCTTGTCACTATTCGCCTGGACGTCCGCATGCAGTAACAGATCTTACGACACCTGTCGAAGCACAATATGTTGAAGCTATGAGAAATAGCAGCAGAAAACTAGCATTCCTTAGCCAGAATTTACACGCAGTATGACGAGGCATATAGGCTTAGAAGTCCGGCGGGCGTCTACGGTAATCCTAGTTTGATTCCTTTGGATCCTTGAAAATACTTCAGTAAAGCTCGGTGCAACTCGCGCGCAAGTGGCAATACAGTGACAATTAGCTTCGTATATTTGCAGCGGTCAGATTAGTAGCCGTGTGCAATGTATATCCGAAATATGTTTCGTTTTGCCTCGTAGTCAGTCTGCCGCTGAGCATTGTTTCAGTTGATCGGGCCTGATCTGCTACTGTCTTTGTTGTCTCTGATGAAATCTTTTGTTAGCCACCTACTTGGTTCAAACAGAAGTCGCGTTGTAAGCAATACCCAATGGATGGATACAAGGATGTTTTCTCGCTGAAGTAGCTACGTCAGATGGTTACCCCAACGACATACTACTTATCTTAATCACTTCCTGCACTAGCCAAAATCACGACTGCTTGACGTTGTGCCACAAAGTGGCTACTTCATAAGCTGACAGTTTAGCGAAAAACGGACAGAACGATATTTCACTGCTGCACCAGCAATGGCGAAGAAGCTATGGGGGCATTCTATCTACCACACTGTTGGACTGGCTCTATTTGTCGCTCTTTGAATTCAAACAAACTTATATGGGTTTGACAGGCGAACTGATTTTATTTGATAGACAAAACCCCTTTATTACGGATTACCGGAGCTGCCCTTCCGTTCCCTGCAAGCAGAACCCATTAAGCAAACTAAACATGATGCTACACGCTAAGTATAAAGAATGTTTAGTAAAAGCAGGTAAGGGGGTAAAATTCCAGATGATGAAGACACTCAAATCATGCATAACTTCTTCGGCTGGGAAACAATCAGAGCATGGGCATTTTCCTAACTCCTTGATCATTGCAGGAACCATGAAGATGACCATCGACTCCTAGAAGAAATATAGACACCCATAGATGGGTGCGTCAGTCTTCTAGCAGACAGATACGGTTCGTGAAATGGCAGTTGTGTCATTAAATATATAAGGATGTAATCGATTAAAGCTAACGCAACAATTGCCCGTATGCAAATGTTTTGCGTCTATATAAAAAGGTACCCATTCTCTTATTAGCAGAACATATATGTCTGAATATGTACGTTTTAGCGTACATATACCTCTTGAGATGAAAAAAACCCTGTACAAGGTTTTTTTTTATTGGTCCGAATGCTCAACTACGAGGACGATACGTTCTGAAATGAAGCGGAGCGTCCAATATACTGGTGTGACTTCAGAGTAAAGATTTTCTAATTTACATATCTTTGTTGAGTTCATTTGTCTTTCTAGCCAGTTTAGCTTCTGCTGTTGCACTGCTTCCGTAGTAAGAGATCTCGATTAATTCTACTAGCGAGCGACAAAGTAAAGGACAACTATCTGCTATTTTGCAGAGCTGTCCCTCTATTGTATATATAGATAGGCAGGACGTCCACCCTCGGTTCGACGGTATAAGGTGCACACGGTTTCTCTAGTTCCTAGCAGATCCTCTATATATTATAGCCAATATCGGCGTTGTCGGGGGGTCAATATAATGACGCTTGACCACCTTCTACAGGACTTTCTGATAATTAATCGATGGACGTATTGAAAATGACAAAAAGTACTTATATGAAAATCGATCTCACTAGTAGTATGTTTGACATTTAATGATTAAGCAATCAAGGGCTTTTGTCACGTATCGGGTACATCCGGCTCTGAAAGTTGGCTAAGTTGTAGATTCGGTGGGTTGACACCCATCCCATTCCATTCAATCAACGCCTCCCTGCGGCAAATGATAACTTCATTTTTTCTCTTTTTTTTTTGCCAGCACGTGGCATCGCAACACCGACGGTATACCATCATAGTAGCATCGGACAAACCCGCAGCCATAGGCGAGTAAGCCAGCTTTCGGCCGAATTACCATCGAGATGTGACATCGTTTCGGTTGCTCATTATCTTTCTAGTTTTTTATGTGCACGGTATTTTTTTTTTATCAAAGCATGCACATATTGAAACGAATATTCTGCTGCATCGTAATAATTGTACCTGTCCTGTGGACTTTGACGACTTTAAGCCTGCCCCTAACAAAAACGGTACATTCTCGAAACAAAGACGTGCAAAGCGTCGTGGCTTTTTTTTTGTTTGGCTTTGCAGCAAAGATTCTTTTATCATACATACACGGTAACGTTCACCTCCTTATTCTGCGTGTGCATGCAACATGTGAAATGCTGTATGACGCGTCCGTGGGTCTCCTTGGGCTGGATTGTTGACAAAAAAAAATCGATTGCCACCTGTGCATCAGCCAAAAGGTTGGACAACGATGTGTAGTCGTAGCTTTCTACATTTTATAAAAGGATGTGCGTTTGTCTGCTCTAGCAGTGCTGTTCGGCATCTGTCTCGCATGAGTCGAATAAACTATGAAAATAAATCAGCTGCTGATCTATGAAGTAGCGTTCACACAGTCGCTCGCTAGCGGACGAAGCTATGCATGCAGTGCGACAACGCGCAACTAACCAGATGATCATCGAGCTTACTGCTTGAAGACTTCGTTCGGTGAGAAGATCGCCGCCGGCTCGATATCGGAAAATCAGACCCACCTAGAAAGGACAACGTTTTTTCATCGAATAAATAGAGGCAGTCCAGGAGATAATTCTAGTTCAAGCACAACAAAGCCAGCGTCGTTGATGTTTTGCTGATTTTCCTATGACCTAAATATGTCATATCATAGAAAAACATAACTTGGAATGTTGTAGAACGCATTTGGAACGCATTAAAGTACGCTTTTTATGGGTTTTCAAAAAGACAAATAGAAAATACCTCGTGAAATATTGTCGCGCGTTAAATATGCGTTCTTTATAGATTCGTTCGTACGGAGATGATGATATCGTATGCTAGAGTCTAATGACTGAGGAGGTCAGCACATGGCAACGCTTCCCTGATGAATCATTGCATGACTGATAGATTTGCCAACGTAAAACGAGCTGCCCCGATAATACATGCATCTCCATGGTATAGAACTCCGTTTTGTTTTTCGAAGTTGTTTCTATCGAAGTTATTGTCGTAACAACGATGACAATAAAGGCAGCAGTGGCGTTTACCTATATTCCATATGCGCCACCATAGAATGGACTGTGTATAGCTGTAATGCAAAGGCGTACCGTTGCCCCTAGGGGCAACCAGTCTGGGACGCCAGCAGCAAAAGGCAGCTGAATTTTGGAATTAGAAGAAAGGATAGATAACCAACGAAAGGCCAAAACCATAGCACGAAGTTACAATTGTAGACGTATCGGAATTGTAAACAACATGTCGACAAACTATTGCATGGCATACAGGCACGAACTTGGAAGTGTATAGGATGAAATAGAATACTGATTTTATATATACATACAGGTGAATGTACATCATGCATTTCTATGTGCCGCTGAGTGCAAATAGGCTAAGGAATAAACATACATGGGGCTAGTTCCCCGGGTCGGATGCAGTACGAATTTGTGGGTACAATACGGCATACAAAAGCGATCAGTCGACCAATCAGCCGATCAATAAAACAACAGTGCTCGAACGATGGTCAGGCGCCAGCAGAGGAATCAGAGTACAATGCCAGCACCGTTAATGGCAGTCTGGCTGTGATAGAACTAGTGCAGGGAAGCAATAAGCTGGCACTGGCTGAATTGAAATAAGTTGCTATATGATTTACTCTCAGTAGGTAAGACAACGCATGTACGTACGTACGTACGTGCAGATGACACGGCATATTAAGTTGTTGTATGTGAGAAGATGAGAGGAAGCTGATGCATCAGCTGGCGACCTTTGTCTAAAATGGCAAAGGTCAACTAAAACACGTTGCTATAAGAGGAAATAATCTTCCGAAGAAAGAAATAGGGGAAAAGTAAAATGTAGATTTGTTACATTAGGGATGTGATCGAGGCAGCCGTAACACAATGACTGAAAAGGTACAATAGACAAATACCATACACTAGCAGCCTAGATGTCCGGCGACATTCGGCCGATTCGTCGCAATAGTGACCGGTCAAAGTGCGGTCAGAGCGACTAATAGTATAACAATGATTAACTGGCCTACAACGATGGCTCTATACAAAGCATTAGCCACTTATTATTGAGATTATTAGGGCAAATTTCGACATTTTGAAAAAGCTGCCCGCTAACAACGACCCGAACTGTTGCAATCGTACGTAAAAAGGTATCGGATTAAAGAAACGCATCATGCGGTGCGTCGCGAACCCGTTAAGCTATAAGGTTACACGGCGTCATGACGTTTCGAATGTTCAGCGCTATAAGTCAAATAGGACACTAACAAAACGGAACGTTTTTTAGCTTCTGCAGCCAAATGTAAATTAGAATGTTTAGAGGCCTAAAGGTACTACTAAATGCATTTATTCATATTGATGCTCACTCATAGTATCATATATGAGCCATCTCCGTTCTAACGTGCTCAAATCTACGTTTGATCGATCTTAGGACCTATTTTTTTTTTTTTTTTTTTTTTGTTGAGTTAGCTTAATTACCTCGACAATCTGACAACATCTTTTACAGAATTCGCAGCATAAGCACTTTCGAAATGGCTAAAAAGACGACAGACGTAAGTTAGTTGGTGACTTCCCGAGTTAAAAAATCGAAATCCGATTTAATGAACGCCATTACATCAGAAACTACGAAGATAGGATTTAGTAAACTCAGCCTAAAGTGGAGCTCAGGTCCACCGTCCAGTCGTTGCAACACTATCACTGTATACAAATATAAGGGAGAATAACTAATCCTTTTTCATACACAAAAATCAGTTTGTTTCAACTATAGAAAATAAATAAAGACTATAAAGAAAATACTTAGGGACCCATGCCAGGAACTTCTCCATCTACTCAACGATAGAGGAAAGGAGACAGTTTACAATCCTCGTCAATTTGTCCTTTCGGCTTATCTTTTGCTTTAAGCGATATCGCAATGTTGCCAAATGGCACTGAAATTGAATAGGCTCGACCGTCAAAAGTTATACAATGACCAGCATACGATTAAGCAGACGAAAGGATCTGCGTTGAGCAGGATCTTCAACTGAATCAACTACTGGTCCGTCGTTGATTTCTCTTGATTCTTCTATGATTTCTATCTTCCTCATATTGGCGACATTAATGGCAACCTGGAACAAAGACAATCAAGAAAAAAGTTGATACCTTTAGGAAACCTGATGGCCTCCAGAAAGCCGGGAAATCCAATGATCAAGATAGGTTGGCAGGATAGTGGTCAAATCGGCTACATGATAACATCATGTCATAGCGTGTGGAACATCCACAGTCGCGGAAAAGGCAACTGGACCCTTGTCACTGCTAGGACGCGACGAGGCACCGCCTCTCACAAAGCAGGGATGCTTGAAAGTCAAAAGGCGGCAGTGATATACTACTGTCGATGCTATTGGTAAGCGCAACAGCAATGAGACGGAAGTATTCCATCTGATCTGATCTGCCACGTGTGCAGATTGACAGCGGAAGCCACAACACGCTGTTAGCAGAGCTATGGCTAGGTGTGGTTATATCAGAATTGGTGCGCCCATCCGCATCTAGCGTATGTAGAAAATGGGGCAATGTGTGGGTGGTGCAGAACGGGGTCGCCTTTGAAAAACAGGTAAAAAAAAGAGTTGACGGATGCGGTCAGATAATTATTTAGAATATATATAAAATTAGGTATTTTGAAGTGTTGCCAGTAAAGGATAGCTGTCCAAAGGCAACCAGAAGGAACTAAGAAGAGTGCGGATAGAGCTGCGCGTTTGTATCTACAATAGTGCTCCAGGATATGCTCATGACTTTGTTGAACTTTTTTGTATGTAACATTTATATACAGAACAATGAAATATAATGTATAGAAACCCAATAACTATTGATCTTGGCCGGACAAAATGTCACTCCTTGGTTAGATGATAGTTAGAGTCTTGCACATTTTTGATAGGTAAAGCCTATGCGGCAACTATCTGTGCGATGTACACGAGAATAAAGTGTTATCTCTGAAAAACACGTTATAGATAAACTTATTAGTGGAAAGAGATAGGAACTGCTAAAGACGATATGAAGAAGCTGTAAGTTTATTTGTAAGTTCTTTGTTTGATAACACCAGTTTACGATGAAGCATGATAGAGTTTTGTAAGGACGCGTAAAGTTTGTAAAGTAATATCATTACTTAGAGTGCGTTAAGCGATTTATAAACGCTAAATCGGTGGTCTTTTGCCTTTAAAATAACACTGTATGCTATACGTTAGATGAGTGGATTCCTGCAAACGTTGTTTGCAGTAAAAAGGAAATGCGTGACGACTTAACGACGTCACGTCTCCAACGTGTCTCCAGTATGCAAGCGGACCCTGATTATGTCGGACCCACCAATCATTGCTCGTTTTTCCGCGTGGTCTCTGAATACGAACCCGTTTCAGTGGTTTTCGGAGACGGTGGGTTAGAATCGTGCTCATAGAAGTAGAAGTAATAGGCCATTGACTGTTTACTGTGTTGGCTGCAGATATCAGAGTCGGTATGTCACGTGATGTCGAGGTAGGCAAGTGCCTACATCAAACGCCGAGTGTGGTCACGTAAAGCGCCGCGATAGCCGATACTAAATTCCTTCGGGACACCCGAAGGGTGTTATCGTGTACATATCGTATTACCTCAACAAGGACCAAGAAGAAGCGTGGCCCCGATTCTCGGTTCCCGGCACAAATTAATGACAGGACCGTAAGGATTCGACTCTTGTCGCTGTTCCCTTCTGAAGCAAAAGCCCCCTGCACCTACGCGTACGGTCAATATAGTCATGCACGATTACCTTGACACCGTTGCAGACACCTCTGATGTCAACGAACCGTGTAAATTTTTTGTCTCGCAATGCTTCGTGGTGATCTGCGATGCTTATACTTTTCATATAATTAGCCAGCTTTTCGCTTCTTCGATGATTTTATGGAACGTGAATACATCAATAATGTAAGAAAGACAAATTGAAACTATGGTAAAGTGTGCATTATAATGTGTGCATATTTGAATAATAACTAATAGTATATAAAGCTATTTCTGGTGGTTTATGCGCTATGTTGGGTTTTGGTCTCAAGTTTTGTTAGTATAGACCTGCTATCAAAGATGTCTAGATCCACGGAAGCCTAAATACAGGTGCTAGTGAAAAGTATAGAAAACATAGATATGCGTAAACAACCAACCAATGTCTGTATTCTCCAAGGCTTACCTTAGACAACCACAATAAGACGACGATTTTACCAAAAACCAGTGACCTTCCCTTTCCGCTCCGTCTGCTTTTTAATCCACTCTGAAGTTTGATTGAATCGCACATAGTCTTATACTCACTTAGCTGCCTCACTATATATCTGACCTTCGTTTTCCCTCCTGCGTATTCCATCCAACTGACAACTGCGCTTGTATACTACAAAAGTCAAAGGTGACGAGCCGCTGTTCTCATAAGGTAATCCTCATGTTTCTTGACACCCGTACAGACTTCTCACCTTTGAGAACACAGCCTCTAGACTCCGCTATTCTCGTGTCAGGACTTCTTTACATACTTCCCTAAAGGCAATGAATTATCCTAGGATTTCGAACAAGTTCTTGTAGATCGGATCTCTGCTTTCGTCACTTCTTCGTCTACCAGCTGGACGAATTTTCCCCAAGAAGCCCCACTAATCTTCACTTCTCGCATGATGTCTGGCGGCAAGCCCGTCCGCCACCACTACTGTAGTAGGTCTGTAGTAAGTCGTAGCTGTAAGGAGCCTGTCTATATGAAGTGGCGACGAAAAAACAGAAAGACCAGAAAGCCTTCGTTTGCTCCTGTTTCCTAACATGATGAGAGCTCCTTCTCTCATCCTCACGCCCGATTTGTACGGACGTTATCTCCGCTAGCAGGATGATCAACTGGTATAAGGCAGGGGAAAAAGCTTCGGCTAGGGAAAGGACGCCCGTTGGCATCCGGCACTCTCCTTTGGCAGAAGAAAGCTACGGGCTTCAGTAGGCAGCAAGCAGTCTTCTGCAAAACCCGAAGGAAAACGAAAACTTAAAATGGCATCAAGTTTTTTTTACGTTGCAAGCAATTGGGGGCTGATGTTTTAGGCAAAGCTGCTTAATAATGAGATTGTCAACCTGCTTGATCGTTTCTTCTTGGAGGAACAGCAGAACGGACACCGCTGGCACCCCAGGAGCCTAACACAGACTTATCGGTTAAGTGTTTCGGACGGCTTGTCGAATAAAGTTCCACCTTTATGATAACGATGCATAGATGCCGTTAGTCGCAAACGTTTGCGACCAATTCGTATTCGTATTTACCCTTCTCGGCAACAATCATTTAGGTCTAGGTCATATATGCAGTTGTTATTGTGTTTGGAGTTCAAATGGCATCCATTTACTGCCGCCTCTTCCACTAGCTGCAGAGATTTAATAAAGCAAATATCGCCTTATGGACGATCTCGTTTTAGTCATTCTTCAATTATAAACCTGAAAAACAATGAAGTAAGTTTTATTAATCTGAATTCTGCGTATTTATGTAATAGCAGATTATTTTTTTAGCGTCCGCTGTATTGATACGGAAAATTATAAAGTTTGTTGTCGCATAAATATTCTCGATGAACAGTCAGTTACTTTTCTTTATATTTCCTGTAGATTGATAAATTTTTTTTTGAGCAATGCTTCTTAAATTTAAAGAAAGCCAAGTCACATTTTGCCACACCAACTTACTATAGCAGCAGCAGCAGCAGCAAAAGTACCACCATAGACTTGACAATAAAATAGATCGGATGTTTCGTACATCTGTTTTTTTTTAAATTATTAACAAAACAATTGTAATAACATATGAAAATATTGATCAGTGGATGCATTTCTACTATTCACACGGTACTAGGGTAGTCTCATCGCCTAAATTCATACTTATCTAACATTCATTAACTTACTCAAAGCCAATAACTCATATATCCCATGGTCATTTTACAGAGAACCGTACTGCCCAAGAGGAAATTTTGTCTGAATCCTTCAATCAAGCGTCATCTCAGCAAAAACAAGATGTCGGTTCTTGTTAATAAATAAACATCAAAATATAGTAAATAAGATGAAAAACAAAATCAGATACGAATCGATTATTGTTGTGTTACTCGATATCGTCGAAGAGGGGATTCTGTCGGTGTTTGTTTTTATTACGCCGCCAATGCCTGTCGAACGATATCTTCGATTAGCCTTTTGCTTGTTTTGTCAGGTTGTCTACCGAATCGCAGTGATCAGTATTTTATCTTGCTGAGTCCGACTTGCGTTAAGCTAGCTCCGGATTTTTGCCACACGTATCTGTGGCAGTGGCGGAGCTACCAAATGACCGTTGTTTATTTACTTCTGAACGCTTTCCTGTTGCCATTGTTACCACTGCTGCTGCCGCCGTTGTTTCATTTGAGAATTCGGCAAAAAGATTGTACACGGGCAAACATCGATACAAATTGAAATGCGCCAACGCGTGTGTATCAATTCAGATACACACGTAGTAGGTGTAAACACAGTGCGGATTCGAATTTTTGCGCCAATATCCACCAACTGTTTTTAGTGCTGATACTATTAATGATAGGACCGGCGGCAAATCTCCGCTTGTATATTTAGCCGAGGAAGCTCGCAGGCACCAGGAACGTAGCCGAAGTCGACTAACGAACTCAGGTTCTACAATCGTACTATAGTTCTTCTAATTCTGTTGCGTTTCTTTCCTTTCGTCAAAAAAACTTCTGATTTACAGCGATGCGAATGACTCAGAGAGGACTAACAGGCTAAATGGACCGAGCTTGGATTTTTAGACAGCTCTCAACTGATCTAGTTCGTTCTCCTTCGGTATGCATTTCATCTCAGTGTGATAGACTATGTAGAACAGCCAGGAACTGCACCTCGGGGCCTGAAACCGTTTCGCGCTATGTTTCCAATGCAGGTACCTATCTAGCAGCCACTCCGACTTTTGCCGACCAGATGCCAATGATCTAGGCGTGTCGGAGAATTCGCCATACTTTAACCGGATCCACTTGTTACCTACCTACCTACCTATAGTTTCTTGTTAGTTAGTTCATGGTGAAGATATGCAATCAGACAGAGAAGAACGGCCTCATCCAGGATGGGCCCGTGAACAAATGCATGGTCTCGCATTTGAGCAGTCGCTATTTTTTTTGTCCCTCGGATCTTTTTTTTGCTTTCTCTCTCTCTATCCGTAGTGCTCCGTTGTTCCAAGTGAGAACTACGAATGAAAACTGGTTTTTTCGTTGGAACGACACAGTCCAGCCGAGTGTAGCCTAATCAAGGGATTGCTGGACGTTACGAGAATAGCATTGATTTATGCAATATCTCACCCTATTAAAAATTCTTAGGTCAACTAACTACGATGATACAGTTACTTTCTAAGCTACAGCATTAGGTATATGAAGTTATTCTCCCCTTTTACAATGAGGTTTCACATGATTGTGTAAGCACCTCTGGCTGGACCTCACATCCTAAGATTTAGATGTATCAAATATAGTAAACAGAATACTCAGCTAGTGATAGCCGAATCTACTTTTGCCCGTTTGTTCGTTACTGACAAACTGCTTAATATTGCATTTTATCTCTGTTTAAGTGCCCAGCAAATGTAGTCGAAAACCTCAATCTGGCTCATTGAACTCAGTATTGCATATAAATAATAAAGAAAACTCCGTTGGACTAGCATGTATATATATATATATATATAATATTATAGTAGGATAATCCGGATTTCCGTACAACCACTTTACAAGTTCAGTTTATAGCTAGTAAACCTACGCCTAAATCTAAGGTAGGTGCTTACCTTCAATCATGTGTGGACTTAAATATAAAAGGCTCACCTTTTTACAGTATTATACATTTGATCTGCTCAATGTTACAGGGGCATCCAACTGACAAAAGCCCAGCAAAGCCCTTCATTCGACAGTACCGTGTGACGTTCGCAATTACTATTAATTTGCGTCCTCCTTCCTAACACAGTCAATAGAAAGGGATACCCAACGGCTCTATGGATGCCTGACGTTTTCACTTACGGATTCGATAGTAGTTTTTTTTCTCATACATCGCACGACTTGATACATTTCTGGCTGTGCTTCTTTTTAAAAAAGGTGTACATCGAGTACTGGTGATTCATCTGTGATTATGGAGGCGTTCCGACTTGAGAATACTTGTTAAGTACACGTAAATATGCCTTCATCGTGCTTCGATATCCCTGCATTTCCATTATATGTTAGGATCGAAGCAAATCGTAGGCCATTTTATACTTGGCGTAATGTGTCCCCCTATGTACAGTATCTATTGTAAGCGCCGTTATAGTTCTATTGGCTCTTTCAAGTACGCGCATAGGAATTCTACCATAAAAGCTTCGGCACATAATAGTGACAAGTCACAATACGTATAGACATTGCAGGTTGCTTCTGCTGTCAAGCGAAAAAGGCCAGTAGCAGTATGATATGTTTATGACAATGGGGAGGTTACGGACCCCAACTCGAAAATACGCTTCGTACATTAATTATGTATCGCAGAAAAACTTTGCCTATCTCTTGGATCGTAAGTGATCTCCTGCTAGATTTTAGATACGAAAACACTCTTTCTGACAAAGCTCTCAGAAGTTAATTCACGTTTGTTGCGGTAATAAATTTCTGGAGGATACAAAATAAGGGCATCCAAGGAGCATATATATATATGCCAGCAGATTGTTGGAGTCTCAGTTCATTCCAAATTAGATCTGTGTATGAGCAAAATAAGGACCTCGGATCGCACCAAAATGCAACGGGGCCTGATCAGCCTAAATAATTTGTGCTTACGTATCTTAGTTTTCGTGTAGTCACGCGTAGCTTCGTCCTGTACTCTCATTATTATGAGTAATCATTATTTTCTTCTGGAGATGGCTGCATTTCCAGGCATGTACATACTTATACCGGAATACATAGGAACATGTAACTTTTAAAATTGTAAGGAGTTGTGCGACTCTGTATAACAGTCGCTCCATGCTGTACTGCTATTTTCAATCGAGCCTATGTCCTGAGTGCAAATTCAAACCTTTTAGAGTTTTTTTTCAATCAGCTGCTCCTTTTTTCAGTTGGTTATGTAAAAAACCGATAATTCGAGCGCCGTAAGTGTAACTTAAAGCGTTTCATTGAGGTCTTAAATGGTTACATTGGCAGTTTACGGGCGGATACTAGAATGATGGCTCACAATGTCGCGGAAAGTTTTGCTTCACGCAATTGTATTTTACCTCTATAAACAGAATTACGTCACCCATCTATAACAGGTGACTGAAATGTTTTGTAATAAAAATTTAATCGTGGTCTGTATAGAATCAGTGCTTCAGCAGTTGTGCCATTTATACATTTCTAACGGTTCCAAGACCGAAAATAATTTACAACACAGTTCTCACCTTGCTGCCAAAACGCTATTAGCAGGACAGCGTATGGTAAATTACATTCGCAGACGGAGGCCTTCAGGGCCGCAGGAGGAGGTTTCAAAAAAGGGACGAAAACGTTTAACGCTGCTAGGTAGCATGGCGCAAACGATTGAAAAGCCGGCCACCTGAGCGTCAGACGGTCACCTTGTGCCGGCAAAGCCAATACAACATTTATGGTATGTCAAACGCCGAATGCGAAACAGAAAGATCCATCGCCGATGAATTTATCTGTTTTACCGCCAGTGTAGGGAGGTGCACATGTAACTACTGGAACTTCATTTGTCAGACGGCCTATTACGGAAGGCACGAACTTCGGCAACAGGTCTTAGCCGATCATTGTACCCGAAGAAGGAAAGATTTAAATATGCAGCGACTAGTTTCAAGAGCTTACTTCAAACTCGAGTAATCACATGTGTTTAGAATATATTCCACGTTCGGAGACAAGTCATTAGAAAATTTTACAGTTTACATGATCTGTCCACCCGTATCCAGTGGTTATCGCGTTTTTTTTTTAATTTTTCTCAAAAATGTACGTGACAGTGTAATTTCGCGACAGCTCTATGACCCCCTAACCGAAACAGTGCACAACGCCCAAAATTTTCACAAGAAAACAAACCTTCCAATATATAATTTCTCCGTTATTGATCCTCTTTCGCGTAGAATGTAGGATTACTTAATCATTCATTGTAGCACATAAACAAAAAGAAGACATCAAATAAGAGAGTTACAATTGGCGCATTGTACCGCTTTCCTGGCCAATGTATTAACTAAGACAACTGTGTGCGACAATTGATAACGCTGTCGTCTCGATCATTTGAAAAGTTTATCGAAAAATCCACAAGTAGCCAACGGTGACCTTGTTACCAGAGCATTCGCTGATCCCCTTTGTTCTTCAGTTTCAAGATGAATCGACTTGTTTGGGCATATCTATGGACCATATAGAGACATGCAAAAGATTCCGAACCATCGGGATACAGAGTGCCCTTTCTGGAACAGGTAGATAGTAGATCGACGAGTTTGAAACTGACAAATAAGCGTTGCTCGGCACTACTGCCTCGTATTATATACAAGGGATTAAAATGCCACCTTGCTTTTACAACTATGCCAATGCACTTTAAACTTAGGTTCTACCCTGATCAACTGAAAACAAACATTAGCATGGTTTTCAGCTTTTGGTCGCCCGCTGCGGTGCTTAAGGGCAGAGAAACGACCGGACGGACGGACGGACTGACTGACGGATAGCCAAAGCCAGTCATTTAGAGCAGCGACCAAAAACGTAACTATCTATTCCTATGCGTATCTATTATCT
This sequence comes from Varroa destructor, assembly GCF_002443255.2. Classification (NCBI taxonomy): domain Eukaryota; kingdom Metazoa; phylum Arthropoda; class Arachnida; order Mesostigmata; family Varroidae; genus Varroa; species Varroa destructor. The sequence continues at coordinate 50,960,937 of NW_019211455.1, read as the reverse complement.
ACACCAACATTTCTATAGTATACATACAAAAAAAATCGGAACGGCAAACTGCTGTGAAAGCTATTGACGCGTGTTTAATGTGCCTGTGGGAAAAAAAAAAACATAATTCTGCAGTGCCCCTATGGTCAGACAGTTTGAAGAAACCTACTAGTTGTCCTTGTCTAATGGCAGCAGAGTGGAAATTCGCAGGATTTGAATGAAGACCGCACGTTTTTGTCTACAGATTTATATGCGGGGGCATATAGGATTAAGCCACCGATTCCGCAGCAGATACAGACAAATGGCCAGCCGACAAACACTGTATCATGTACAGGAAATACGTGTTTGGGGTTGTGTTGGGGGAGAAATGACTGGCTTAAAATGACCTCTATTTCACCGTTTTTAGCTTCTATACTGGAAAATCGAATTTACAAAGAAAAACAACTATAGTTATATTGACGATTTGCATAACCACCTACGGAACGGTTGCTGCCAATCGTCAGAACGATAGCAAGCCAAATGTTTCTGATAAGACGGAAATGTTTCTTAAAATAACGCGTTTATTATGACTCATTCTAATATTGATATGGAACCATCGAGCCGGAATTAAAATGAGATACAATTGAAATTTAATTACCTCTAGTAACGAACGAAAGCATGATACATACTACAGCTCTTTTTTTGATGATTTGTTATTTTCACTGCCAGTGGCCGAATTGAATGCCCATGGGCATCTAATTACTAGTAAATGATAGGGCTTCTCCTAGACCCGTTTTTTTTCTGACAGGCATGAAAGAACCTATAGCCAATACGCATTCGACGCCTACGTAATCATTCTTGTAACGCCGGTCTATAATGAACGAACATACTTCTCTCTGTATCGGATTAACATTTTGCAGCTTCTTTGTTCGATGTATCTTTTTGTTAATTTATTTTGCCAATATACCCCATGATGCAGATATTAGAAGAAATTCACGGTGCGTCGTATATACACCTGCACGTCTCGGCGATCGGTAAACGCTGTCCAAACGAACGAGGCAACCAATAAACTATACAGCTAAAAGGAAACGGAGCAACAGTGAAAGCAGCTATCTGTGCTGCACAAAGGGCTCGTGTCGGGTACGGGCTGCCAACGCGATTCGGGCCCGCGATGATGCAGCATCTTTTCTTGCGATCGATACCAGTGCAAATAGCTCGACATGTCTCGAAACAACGATGGCAGAGGCGTGGGCGGTAGCAGCAGCAGCAACGGTCGTGAAGAACATGTCACTCCCGCGCTGCATACAGACATATGAAAAAACCTCCGGAACAGACGTCCTAGAAGGAAATCGCGTGGCAGTTGATGAAGGGGTGCCAGTTACTCACTCGGCTGGTGTTAGGGTGGAAACAAGAACAGATTTGGAGGCTTCACAGCTGAATCAAATGAATAATTACAATAACAGAATAGTTTGTCGGCGAGTCCCACGGCAGGATAAGTGGGTAGATAAGATTAGATTGGCACGAATCCCACGGGCAAAGAAAGCGCCTGAGAGAAACACAGAGAGTGTGACGATTTTCGCTGATTCATTAATCGCTTTGGATACGTGAGAGGGTGCAGCGTCGTCATGAATGTCACTAATAACGATTTCGGATCGGGTGGGTTTGACCGCTGCAAACGGCTCATTGAACACGCGGTAGCAACGGCCGCAAGTTACACGCAGCTTCATTATTAACATGCGGTCTACAAGGCACTTCAGTGTTATGAAACTGTTTTGTATACTCAGCGCTACCGTCGGCATAAAAGTGTACGCGACGACGTGAGGTCAACATGTAGGTAAGCTGTCAACTTTGAAACTTGATGGATATGCATATAGAGCTTATATTTCTGTCTGTGGATTGTCGATAACGTTCGTGGCTAGTCCGCTATCGCTTTTGTTATGATGAGGCAGCGGAGAATGGAATACTCGACCTTTTTGGAATACAAGCGTATTTGACCGGTCGCTCTTTTCGTGCTACACGTAGGCATACATAGATACATTTTTGTTGATAGTCTATATTAGGAATATAGAGTACCTGTTCTTTTCGTATTCGGATCCAATATATACTATGCATATTCCCAGACCAGATTCATCGGTCATCGAAGTTCAATTATCATTTCCAGCGATCACACAATCGCTAATGAATTAATATTTGTGCGGTTTATTTCTAACTAACTCCACACAAAACTTCAGAAATCAATACACTGAAGCCGTATGCGTCTGTTCACTTAGCCCAACCTAAGACTCCCGTTCATAAATCAGCTAGCAAAGATAGAAACCAATTTTTTTCGAAAATGCCCACCCGCTATTATCAGATCTTGCCAGAGAGCGAGCGAGAGAGAGGAAGAAAGAGATACTGAGAAACGTAATTCGACCTTATGGGAGGACCGACCTTTGTTTCCTTTCTGACCTAGTTGGCCGCCACCGTTGTGGCAGCGATGGCGGTAACGTCAGCTGCAGCAGCAAAAACGTTTTCTAAATCTGATTGAATTCATTCCCTTTTGAATTCACCACCACTGCTAGGTGGATCACCGCCGCACCACGGTACGCGGTGGCGTCGAGGTCTCCGTGGTTCGAACGGCGATTTCGTTCGTTTGGGGTGCCACAGCTCCCCGAACCTCCGCTAGCTCCCTGCCTTTCTCCGTAAGCGAACCCTATTTGTTGATAACGGATGGTCGTATACTGTCAGTTGTTAGCTAGACTGACTGTGTTCACCTGTGCCATTCGGCAGGAAGTGGTAAAATTCGATAATACCATTCAACTGAATCGTAGTCATGGCTGTCGTCCCAATATCTAACCTATTTCAATTAGAGGCTGCCGGATGATTTCCAGGAAATTGCTATCAGAGGAAACTAGAATAGCAGGTTAGATCGCGGTGGTATAATCCTATTGCGTCTCGTATTCGTTTCGATCCACATTCATACGCCGTAATAATAGTTACTCGTCGTAGGTCAATGATATTCCCAGCGTGTTACACAAAAGTTTAATAGGGGCAAATGTCTATCATTTGTCGGTAATCATGCACGGGTTCGTTGTAGTTTAGTCGATGATGGGTGACACTGCATGCTTCCTTGTGAAGGCTGGCCTGCCCGACGGAGCGAAACGACCTCTGTCGATTGAAACTGTATAGGTTGAAAAATCTCGGGATGCTATATAGTGCCTAATCAATGCAATTTGGTATCGTATCTATATGAAATGAGAAAGGCAGATCTTGTTTGACTCCCAGCTTTTGCTTTCTTCTTTGTTTTATCCATTGTGATACTTATTTGAATTGGCTATTGGTTTACTGTCGCCTAAGCATACTAAACCCATACTGTTTTCAGATATTATTACTCAGACACGTGACTAGATATTCCTAAAAAAAGCCGAAATATCCTATGTACAGTGTAACCTCCTTATCCAGGCATTTAGTCAGTAATGCAACAGTTGTACATGTTCTATGTGCATTAAAAGTGGTTTCACGGCAAGAGATCTGCTGCTGTTCTTTGCATCGACTTACCAGCAATGCCCTACAAATGCCTTGCACTCTTTTTTATCTATTATATATTTGTTATTAATTTATTATTATAAATATATACATTATTTACTCAGCCTGCCCTTCCTGGATACTACTTTCTAAGCTACTCTAATTCGCAAAGCTGGGCCACCTTCTCTTGAGGTTATGGCCACAGGCAGCACGCGCGAGTCGGCCAAACCAACCAAACAGCCCAAAGCTGATGGCGAGGATAGCGCAGGGGTCTTTTGTGCCCCGAGATGCCCCACAATCTCAACATACCCCATTCGCCCCCATTATCTCGCTGTTGGTCATGAAGCGGTTCCCATTCACCGATATCTCTGTTCTAGGCAGGTGGGCACTGGCGGCACTTCTGGCGAAGAGTTCATTTCTCAAAATCTCTTTCGTATTGCTAGCCCATTATCATCATGCAAGATCTGAACGTTTTACGGAAAGCCGTTTGTCTTTGTCCAGTTTTCATTCTGTTCTTTCTTCTTTTCTCGAGGAATCTTTTCTAATGGAAGTAAGTGTTCTTTGTTCAGTTACCGGCGTCCCCGCTGCTACACAGCCAATAGCTGCCTGCATTTGCTCCAGTTAACAGCGACTTGAGGATCTTCGTTTCATTGTTTCATACGTTCGCACTTGGACTATCTTTCACATTGTGTGCTTACATCGTCGTTGTTTATGCTGATAGAGTCGTAGCGTCACCACCAAAACTCCTTTTAAAGGTGGCGCCACTAACGACAACGTTCAATGGCCGTTACTCGTGCTCTGGCCGAATCATTTCGATCTATGCTTGATGACGAACATTTATGGGGACGACTGGCAATGAATAATCATTACCAATAGGAGTTACTGCACCGTATTATCTATGTTGAGTGCAATAGTGACTTTTTATGGACTGACGGCGGAGACAGAAGAAACAAACTAGCAGAAAGTGGGCAAATGCTGGTCCAGGCTGGGTTGATTTTTCCCGTTCACTTGACCACCATTCAACACTGATGCAACGAACATTTAACAACAATAGATCTAAGTAATAAGCGGCCGATGATGCTATGCTTACTTGGACAATGTAGTACCTAATCAGATGTGCAACACTTATTGCTAGCAGGTAATGATACATGGAATATAGGCAATAGGAAAAATATTGTCCACAATTAGCATAGAACATTCTATCGAACGTATCGCTATCTAAAAGAGACCTTTATAGCGGCAGCGTGACACTCGTCGAACTTTTGAGAGACTCCGGTTGTATGCCATTATGTTTTAGCCGAGTTTCTAGTACGTAGCTTACAACGATCGTTTTAAGATAGCATTTCGAGATTTGAATCTATATGGCGTTCCTTTCCCTTATATCAGGCTATTTTTTCTCATATTGTTAATTAGATGATGATTCAATGTTCTGACAGTATGTCAAGAAAGCGAGTTTTTGCATAGGGCTGGTATGCCCTAGCCCAAATGCTTGAAATGATACAACAATGGACAGAAAGTAAATCGCAGTGGATCAACATACCCAAGTTAATATTCAACAGAGGCTGTTTTCTTATAAGGTTAATGCCCGTCCTTCAAATGCATATGTATTCGAAAAAAATGGTGTAGCATCTATAATAATAAATGGAGCATTCCAGGGGGACAGGTAATGGGAGAGGGGCCGGGGGAGGGGAGTGGTAACAAAGCTGTAATTAATCCGTTTTTGTTCGTAGCAGTAAAAATGGAAACAATGAATAAATTAAAAAAATAATAAAACAAATATCTATCTTCATGCGTAGCCATTAACCATCGACAACGGTCTAACGTACAGTCCATGCTTCGTAGTAGATTTAAAATGGAGTAGTCAACTGATTCAAACAGATTACAAAACGTGTTTTTCCCAACGTATTTCCGTCGACGAAAATCAACCGCAGTCAAAAGTGATCTACCCCACGTCGCATCTAACAGCATAAATCAAGTACTTGATAGTTTTTAATAGAGCTCTATTTAAGCGCAACTATCCACGCAGTCATAAACGGTACGAAGCGTGAAGTTCTGCTTAGACTAACAACGTAATGTTTTCGATCTAAGACTCATGTAATAGAAAGGGAGGGCAGTAGAAGGAAACGAAGTTCCCACTGCTATACAGCTCATATCCGTCTGCCCATTTAATCTTCTCAGAAAATTGGCCATTTCTATTTTATATAGCTCAACTTCACATGGCTAGCCTGCATACACCTCTAGTTAAATATTCAACTTACATTTAAATATATATATATATATATATATATATTGTACAATAATGATACGAACAAGTACCCGTTAGACGTAAGTGTTTTCTACCACGCGGCCCACCTATCAAATCAGGCACGTAGACATCTGCAACGTGACCGTTGTAAACAGTTTTAGACGTAACTTCATTTGACCGTTGGTATGAGCGTCGATGTCTGAACACTAGTACAACCCTTAGGGACAGACCCTTTTATAATATGAGCAGCAGTAGGATTTAGAATGTGAATAGAAGCTTGCAGTATGTAAATGTCTCCCAAAACGGCATTTTTCAATCAATAACTCATAGAAACTTTTCACTTGAATATTGCATACACAAACGAGCGGATACGTCTGCTAGTTCTTTCTACTTCTTCGAGTCGTATTACGTGACGGTACGGACGGCGTGATCATCGCTTGTCTTGTCGGCGGATTGGAAAAGATCAGGAAGCGTGGCCTAGGATTAGCTTCATGTCGTGGATCGGTTTCAGTTACGCTGTCTCTCTACCAATACGCACAGCCAGCGATGAGCTGGCTGATCGAGCACACAATGAGAAGTCTTCCTAACATTTATTCTCTGTTGACGTCTGTCTATGCGGAAGAAAACGAAAGAAAAAAAACGAATGTGTATTTACGCGCATACAGGTATGCATTGGCTAGACCCTCCCGAGTCGCTTGGCCGACTACCAAATCAACAAATGCATCGTATATATGTACATATTATAACTTGTTAATGAGCTACAGAGTCGTTGTTGGTTTCCGTTATGTGCCGCCGTCTATGCGTGCGAAGTTCTTCGGAGTTCACTATCGCCGTCAATGCCGTTGTCATTGCTGCTACCTTCTTTTGAACTGAGCAGCGCGGTTCCGCCTCCCCGTTCAGTTACCAAACAAAACTAATAGTTTTCGTCACGTAACACAATTGTCCCAACGATAGATCACTATTTTCTATGACCATTGCTGCTATTCCTGCTGTTGCTGACCGGACGCATTCTACAGTAGTAAATCGCGGTTCAACGCACGGAATCACGACGGATGGCTGTTCATCTAGGATCACCGGCGAACTTCGGACACTTGAGCTACTGGACGTTTTGGCGGCTTTCCCTGTCCCCGGCGGTCTACCCTGCCGTTGTTGAAAACAGATTCGCCACTTCTGCCAGCTGGCCTATTCAAGATTGCGCCGTTGATATATGAAGAACGCCTATGAAAAAGTGGTCGTAAGCTGCGGTTTTCAACGTGCGCTACATATCGTATTCCGACGGGACCTGTTTGAAAAGCCAGAGAAACTAAGGTCGATTCTATGCAAAGTATGTTTACATTTGTATAGCTTAATTCCGTTCGTTAAAAAGATGCAGTTAGAATCTCTTTAGTATATGTCGGACCAGATACACTAAGCATTACTGTTAAAGTGAATTCGTCTCAAAGCTATCATCGAAACCCGCAATCTGATCGTCCGTTGGAACTTCAGAATCTCTACGTCAGTAGTAACGTGTGCTATTTCTCGGACAAATGTTTTCTTTGTTCTACGGCTTTCGGAAACTTCTAGAAACGATTGTATTTTTGAAGCTGCTGCTGCTGCTGCTACCGCTGTTGTTATCTAGGGAGTCATTTTACCTTTCTTCTTTAAGTTCTATTGAAGCGCGACGTGAACGGCGTGTACGTAACGAATACGTGACTGTACTGCTGTGGTGGCAAAGATCGAGTGATGTCCACGAACAGCGTACGTAAGCGCCTATATTTGTACGAGCTATGGCCTACGATGCGGAACAAAGCCATGATGGTATCTCCTAAACAACAACGGCCAAGTAACAAGCGCCACTAAAAATAATGGAAATGTTCCTGATCTGACAGCGACTACGGGGTGTCGGGAGAAGCAACACACATACCTGTACAAACATTTCCACTACATCAATCTCGGTTACGATGATGATGCCAAATGACTATTATGTGACACGTTCATCGTCAGGTGACTGTTGAACGTAGTTATGCCGACAGACTTTAGTCCTTATCCATGCGTTCTAGAGCTCATAATATTGTATCTACGTGTATAAGCGTACTACGTGCTCCACGCGGCTGGAGCATCCGAACGGAAACCGTGCGCCGTCTAATGGGTTTCAATCTCTTAAACAAGAGATCAAGTGCAAATCTTTGCGTATATGCAATTTGCTGACTATCGCTATTTGTGAATGCGGCTATACTATGGCTTGTGTCCGTTGCTTATGGCAAATATTAAGTAAAATAAGTATAAGTAAATGGAATGGTCGTTATGGGAGGGCTATGGTAAACAAACATTTCTAGCCTTACATTGGGTATTACCGTTAAACGTTTGTTTATATAGCAAAGGGAATTCTACTAAGAGCAACTAAATTATAACTCCGATGGCTCAGACGGCTGAATCTGCGCCCACAAAGCTGGAATTTACTAATCTGAGCTGCATGACATCTGGTCGAAGTTGATTTTATAAGTCTGAGGGTATCTACCAATGATGATGCACTCAATTGCATTTTATGTTACCCAGGTTCTGGATAATTTTTGTGCGAACATTTGTTAGGATATACTTTTTTGTCTGGACACCTCGTGCTCGGGTGTGATTTTCTGCATTCTATCTATCGATCCTAGAGATTAAGGCTGTTTATTGTTTCATTATCAGACGGAATGCTTCTAACAAACAAAAGACGCACACAATTCTGTCGTACGTTAAAAGCTCGAAACTGTAGAAAAACGAAATACTGCGCGTCTTGCGGACGCATCTGTTTTCCCTGCGATAAATAGTCAATTAGACAGAAAAAAGCCGTCAAGCGCAAAATAAGTAAGGTTTTTACCGTAAATAACACTTCAGTTGGCAGGCTTAAGTTAACCGGCTCACAACCAAGAACTTTGAAAACACAACACGACAACGGTTAAATCCAAAAAGCAATAAAAATACAAAAAAGCATGAAATAGGAAAGCACTTAACGGTTATGCCTCTTCTAAAAACTTGTACCTGCAATACGTCGGAGCTTACAGTTGTGCTATGACTATGATGACTATAAAATAGCACGAGCGAATTAATCCTTTCTATGCACCTATATATTCTATACGTTAATACTGTAGTCGAACCTGTCTTTTCGAATCCAATGTTTTCGATGTCATCATCCTGCAACATCCTGATGGACATGTAAATGTTCTATA